>NC_056718.1:4714661-4732161 GCF_018831695.1 Puntigrus tetrazona
TCTAAAATTGTTCTAAACATATCTTTTACAACAAAGGTTTTTTTTAAAGGAGGGAGCGTTATGGATCATGGAATTTATTTAATGTGATATATTTTGGAGGGTTTCAATTTAAAACATCTTAATGGATTTGTTTCTGACAGATGCATCTTTTCACTATGCAGACGTTGATCGTGTGTATTATTTGTGGATATGTTTTTTATTCTGACGACACTCATTCACTGCAGAGGATCCACTGATGCAGTGCTACATTTCTCCAAACTGGACATTTTTGATGAAGAGTTAACTAACTTGTGTTTCATTTAAAACATCTTAATTTTTCTCAAGACAGCTTGGCTCGGAGATCTTAGCAGCGTTCCTGTGTTTGGGCCTGGGACAAATGTCATTCCAGCCATTCACATCCACGACCTTGCGAGGTTTGAAAAATTGCGTTCATGACATTTTTGTAATGATCTCGATTGACTGGTGATTCTTTCTTTTAACTTTTAGTTTCATTTTCGTCCTATCATTTGTCATTTTTAGAGTGGTCCAAAACATCATCGATCACAAACCGAAAACACACTATTTCATCGCAGTGGATGATTCCAAGAGCACTTTTGAAGACATTGTGAAAGTAATAAATCATCGCGCATCTTCACGTCTGTGTGATTGCATTCCATTATGCTGGATGTAACGCTCACGCTTAGTTTTGCGATGAAAAAGAAACAGTACCAAAAATCATGAGTAAACATGCAGCCGTCTGTTTCCTTAGGCCATCGCCTCTACCCTGGGGTCTGGAAAAATAGAAAACATCTCAAAGGAAGATGCCTGTGGCACAAAGGCAATTACGGTAGTGTGTTTTTCGCCGAACATAAATGTGTGCCGCATCTTAAAATAATATATGATGCTTATATATTATATATTATGTGTATTTTCGCAGGAAATTGACCTGCTTTATCTCAGCGTCAACCTTCGGACCGAGTCTGTTTTCTTAAAGGACAGATTAAACCTCCGCTGGGATTGTGAATCTGGGATAGTTGATAACGTACTTCAAGTGGTGGAGGAATACAAACAGACAAGACAACTGTTGGTAAGTTTATGTTAACTCTTTGTGATGGAATCTTGTGTCTAGTGTAATCAGATATATCAGAAATAAGTCAAGTAATATTTTTTTAATAATATGAAGAGAATTCTAAACAGTATGGTTGAACATGACATGCTTGCATACTTGTATTTTGCATTTAATTTCCTTCAGCCAGTAAAAATCTGTCTTCTTGGGCCCCCTGCTGTTGGTAAAAGCTCAGTTGCATTAAAGTTGTGCGGATATTACAAACTTCATCATATTAACGTCGGTGAAACCATCAACGAGAAAGTCAGAGAGCTGGTGAGTGAGAAGACTGCTGTTTTCAATTGATAATGACTGATTTCAGGTGATTTTACTGATAATAATAATAAATATTCCTTTAGCACAATCTATGCGTATTAGTATGATTGCTGAAAGTCAAAATATTAATAAATAGCATTTTTAAATATATGAAAATAGAATTTAAATTTTTATATTTCTAGTGCTGGGAAATGATTGATCACGATTAATCGCATCTAACTTAAAAGTGTTTGTGTAAATATGTGTGTGTATATTTATTATGTATATATAAATACATACACATGCATGCATATATTTAAGAAAAATCTTACTTATATATCAAATACATTTATATATAATATAAATTATATGAATATGAAAGTATACATTTACATAAATACATGTTAAAAATCTTTTATAAATACTGTATGTGTGTGTCTTCGTGTATACCAAATAAATATACACAGATATTTTTTATGTACACTTTTATTTTGGATGTGACTAATCGTGATTAATCATTGCTCAGCACTAATTTACTGCTTTTACTTGCATCGTTGATCAAATAAATGCAGCCTTGGTGAACATAAGCAAAAACATTTTAAAATCTTAGTAGTGTGTATTATATATAAAAAATTATGGACAGTCGCAAGAATGTTCAACAGAAAACAGAAGCATTTTCACTCAAAGCAAACCTTTTGGTCTCTGTCTATGAAACTGTCTTTTGAATGTACAGTATGTGTTTTTCAGGAGGATCTGCTTGAGGGAAATGAGAAGACGAGTGAGAACGAGGAAATTCTCAGTGGTGCTGAAGCACAGCTTAAAACTCTAAAGAACAACATGCTTCAGGATGATGGTATTAAATCATATTGTCCGTTTTATGTGGCTAAAGACAGGAAAATGCTGTTGTATGATGGTGTTGCTTACAAGCATAGATTCTTATTGCAGGTGTCGTTTTGTTTTCTGACAGGCCAGTTGGACGATCAACATGTAATGCATATTATAAGAGAGAAGCTGAAGTCGAAGCCTTGCAGAAATCAAGGATTTGTTCTGGACGGTTACCCTAAAACCTATACACAGGCTAAAGAGCTGTTCCATGGTTAGCTATACATATATATACGTATATATATATATATTTAAAAAGTATTTACCTGTAACTTCTGAAATGTTTTTCAGATGAAAACATGGAAGTAGAAGATACCAGATCTACAATACCCCAATATAGCAAAGCATTGGTTCCAGGTTAGAAATCTCAGAATCTGAAATATTTCAAAGTATTTCAAATTTTTTGTTTAAACAAAATAAATGTTTATATATTAAAAAAATATATCAATAGATAACAGCTATTTAAAATTGGAATATTAATTAGAATATTACTGTTTTACTGTATTATTAAAAAAAATCTGTAGCCTTCATTGAGTCCAAACGTTTTAATGAAATTGTACTATATGTCACATTGTGGAATTAAAATTGGGTTAACGAATGCTAGTACATGATAACAACCACAGGTCTTCTCACCTCCAGAGTTCGTCTTCTCACTGGATGCCACTGACGAGTTTCTGAAAGAGCGCGTTCGGAGTCTTCCACAGAATGTGGCAGAAGAGATGCACTACACTCAAGATGAGTTCACAGAGAGTCTTGCAAAATTCAGAGAGACTTTGGTAGAAGATGAGTCTGTGCTTGACTATTTCGATTACCTGGAAATCCACCCTGAACACATCGGTTAGAGCCCAAACTGTAATGCTCATACAAAACTTAACTTAACTTTGTATCAAAGTACAATTTTCTCTGTTCTGACGGATGAGCCGATTGTTATGAAGCAGGGCAGAATTGTTGCGAATAGAACTTTCGTGTTGCCATTTTCAGACTGTGAGGATGTGGACACAGTGGAGAAGATCATTAAGACGGTGGGTCGTCCGAAGAACTACGGTCTGAGTCCAGAGGAGATGGAGGAAGAGAGGAGGAGGAAGGAAGATGAGTGGCAGCTGCGGCTGAAACGGGAGGAAGTTGAGAAGGAATTCAGGCAGACGTTGGAAAATGATAAAATGGCTGCTCTTTTGGAGGAATGGGTAAATTTGGCTTTGTCATTCACCCTCACCCTAACACTATGGCTGATTCACAGATATAGCGGGTTTGGGATCACTAAGGTTTATAAGGTTTGGGATCAGTAAGATTGTTATGTTTTTGAGCAAAGTTATGCTTACAGTAAAAAGTAATATTGTGAATATTACTACAATATATATATTTTAATAATATTTTTTTATTTTTTTAATTATGTAATGCAAAGATATCAGCATCATTACATCTGTCCTTAGTATCACGTTTCTTCAGAAATCATTCTTATACGCTAAATAATTTTTTAAAAAACTTTGTGCTGCATAACTGTTCTTGTGGAATTCAGGGAAACTGGTGCATCTTTTAAGGATTCTTTGATAAATTGAAAGTTAAAAAAACATGTTTTTTTACCCTTTTATTGTAATTTTTTATAAATTTGATGCATCCTTGAAGAATAAAATAAATAATTCCCTTCAACAAATAAATTTGACCTCGCACAAGCAAAGCATTCCGTTACCCTGTTCAGCTTGTTGGTATATATTTTCAGAACAAGAACATGGCTGAGGTGAAGAAGCAGGAAACTGAGCTATTAGAGACACGATCTGTCCCCATGAGACACTACCTGATGAAAAATGTCATGCCTACCGTCATACAAGGACTGACGGACTGCTGTAAGGTCAAGCCTGATGACCCTGTGGACTTTTTGGTAACACTTTTTGTAGACTTCGTGTTTTATTTAACAACAAATTATTTGTCTTTACTTTGTGTCATATCATATTCTCTTGACTTGATTTCAGGCTGAATACCTCTTCAGGAGCAACAATGATTAGGTCAGTCTGCTGCTGTAGTTAAATGTACAATAAAAACAAGTTGTTTCGTTATTGTGCATTTCTGTGTATTCATTTAATGACTGTTTTTCACAACACAAGTCCAAAGAAATCCTAGTTAAGGATCACAAGTAATTATTTTGACATTAACACCCACCTCCAAACCTGGGGCCAGATTACATGCTCAGCTTTGCTTTGTAACCTGACTAAGTTATGAGGTTTATAATATAATGTATAATGTGTAAGTCCATATATACAGAGAGAGACACATATGGAACCTAAAATGTTCATTTTAGAAGATAATTTCACATGTAATCAGCTAATAGAAAATAAAGTTAATACGCGAAACAGTGGAATTGTGCCAATGGTGTTCTGTATGAAAAATAGAGATGCATCGATCCGATAACGAGAGAGAACATTATAAAACACCATAAAGTTTTTTATGAGGTGCAGGTGAATATTTTAAGTCTTTAAATTCAAGTTCAGATAAACTCTTTTCTCAGCTGTCATCCGCCATCCTCCGTCGGGTTCGGTTACTACAGTGAAAACGATTAAACTCTCTTAAAGAGCACTCAATAAGAGATTTAAAGCTGTCAATAGAAATGCTCAATATAGTAGTGTAGTGTATTACTATATACTACTTTTCCCCTTTGAACCTTTCTACGCGGACTCGAAGTGCTGCGCAGCCTGAGGGCTGTGGCTCCGTGTTGTTTCAAGCGCATCATTCTGCGCTCGGGATGGGCATAAGAATTTTGTTGCGTTGCCCTCATTACTGTGCTATACATTAAAAAGAAATGACTTAATTTTATAGTATATAATTATTTATATTATGTATTTTACAACAATACTTTTATTTACTTTTATTTGTAAATAAAAATGTTTCACTAGATTCATCCATGATGTTTCTAGATTATCTTTCGCTGCTGAATTAACCACTGAATGAATTTATAATAGTATTCATGTCATAGATTACGATTATACATATAAGAGTGATGGTCAGGTCAACATAGAGAAGTAAAGAGGTTCTACATTAATTTAAGAAAAAAAATATCGGTTCTAAAAAGTGGCATCGTTGCATCCCTAATGAAAATAGCTATTTGTCAAATTCAACGTAATGTCTTATCAATTAATAAATCAATAAAGAATTAAAATGTTATATAATGTTATTTGTAAATATATTATATCATATGTATGATTATAAAATATATATGATTTTAGATACTTGCCCTTTAAATAATTTTTTTCAAAATGGGTTTGAAAAACAAGACGTAGGTCAACTAGCGTCAGCGAGGGATGTGTCATGGCGTCACTTCCCGTGCCAATTGGCAGTTGCTGTTGCCGGAGCGCCATGTTGGTTCAAACAAAAGAAACAACTTCATTACCTTCATAGCAGTTCGTGACAGACTGGAACGCAATGGCGGAATATAACCTGCTTCTCAGCTTCTCATAAGCCGGAGATTTTCATAATGCCTTTGTAAGTATCTCGTCGGAGTTTGAAGAGTAACGTGATCAAAGCGAACGCCAGGTCCTGGGCCTTATGTCACGAATCTCGACACGTTTATCAAAGCATTTAATGGTGCTTTGTAGTTGTTGAACTACTTTGTATTGCATTCGTTTTGAAATGAAACTTGTCAGTATGCATTAGGTAATGAGATAAAATCCGTAGAAATCGGACTCGTAGCAAGCGCTCTTGTTTGTATGCAACATTATAGACTTTAAAGCTACACCATTCAGTGCTTGCTGAACTTTGTTCTTCGTTACTAACTAGTGCAGGTATAGATGTGGGTCAGTGACTTCATACTAATACCCTTCAAGGGGGCGTTCACACAAGGCGTACTAGCGTACTAAACGGCTAACGTTAGACAGGCGGAACATAGGCGTTTGTAAAGGCTTTACTAGTTTCATCACGATATGGCGTCTGCGTACGCCGTTTGCGCGCGATCCCAAAGAAACGCGGCGAGGCTCGACGCACAAAGAGCAGAAACAATTAAAATAAGAAGCGTCACGTGTGAACGCCCCGAAGACAACAACGGTTAAACAGGCTTTGCTATTCAAAACATTTGTCGTACTCCGAGGTATTCGGTTAGTTTTCACAAAGTGGTCGTTTAACATGGAAATGTGTCCACCCAACTAAGTTTTGAATATGCCGAAGATATTCAAAACAAATGGATGTCTGTGTTCTCATGGAAAGTATTAAAGAATGCGTAAAAGTAGCTTCATAACTTTTTTTTTAATTAATTAATTTGTACTTTTTGGTTACCGTGGTCAGGTGTTTGAATTATGAATTTTCATTCCAGTAATTTATTTTTAAATGAATAATAATCATCATTTCGAGCTTGACAGAGATGTGAACAGCTTCTGTGACACAAACAATCTGTGTTTGGCCTCTTCGCAGTCCAATTACCAGTCAGGTGCAAACAGCCCAGCAGACCCCAAAGCATTATGGGATCACATCTCCTATCAGCTTGGCACCACCTAAAGAGGCCGATCTGGCTCTTGCACGGAAGCTGACGGAGACGCTCCGACCTTTCGGCGTCTTTGAGGAGGAGCTGGAGCTGCAGCGGAGGTAAATGAGATGCTGTTCACTAAATCACACTTGTTTTTAGTTCATCAGCTGGTTGGTTACTGTTATTATTGATGAACGTGCACATAGTTCATTCAATCCATTTCTTGGGTTTCCACCAAATTCATGTGACTTCCTAGAGCACTGTGACTAAGCATTGATTAGTGCGTAAGTGTTGATTCATTGATTTCCCTGAATTAACAATGAGCTGACTTTAACTGAAAATTGTACTTATTGTCCTAATTCATTATTAGCAAACTGTTTTCCTGTTCGACACTGTAAAGCTGATTTGACGCAATCTGTGTTAAATAAAGCGCAATATAAATAAAGGTGACATTTGTTAAACAGATTTAAAGTGTAAAAATAATTTTAAATCAGTTAATCTTCTATAATTATTTTGCAAATGTAACCGCTTTCCCAAGAAAGTATTTGTTTGAAACTAAAAAAAGGACAAAATGAAGAAACAAATAGGCTAGAATATTATTTATTCATATTATTATTATTATTATTATTATTATTATTATTATTTTTACCTGATGATAGAAGTTACCACAGTAACCAGGAACCGTAATGGAAACATGTACTGAAATAAAAGTAGTAAAATGATTCAGCACTGATTCTACACTCTAGTTCAAAAGTCTGGGGTCAGTGATTTTATCATTACTTTAAAATAAATATATTCTTTTTTATTTTGCTCAAAAGAGATAGCGGAGACATATAGTATTACAAAAATCAATTTGAAATGTTGTTCTGTTGTACTTTCAAGAAATATTAAATATTCAATAAAGACTAATGTTAAAAATGTATCATAAAATGCTATATTTTGATATTTTAATGTTAGCAGTATAACTGTTTTCAGCCGTGATTATCATAAATTATTCTTGACATTGTGACACACCTGACACTGAAGATTATGGCCGCTTTAAAATGTAAAAATATATTAGTTATTTTTATACAAATATTTTTTTTACTGTATTTTTATTAAATTAAACAATGTTAGGGGGACAATATGCCCTTATTTTTTTAAGGATAAAAAAAGCACATTATTTATTTCCAATATTATTAAATGATATATTTATTTGAGAATTATTTCCGTAAATATGTACAGCAGGGCTGCACAATATATTGCATGCAGTAGTCATGCGCATCTCGTCAGTAAAGCTGGTTCTATGTTTAGCTGTAAATCTCCATCACCTGTTTTTAAATGAAGTGGCATTCACTGACAAGCTACACAATCTGTGCGCGCAATTGCAGATGGATCCTATGCCATAGTGAATGTGATGCTGTGTTACTGATGGAGATTTATTTCTAAATCAAAGAACCTGCTTCACGAGATTAATATCAGCCCTAGTGTACAGCATACTCTTGAGCCAGCTTTGGTCTTTTGTTTAAAGATGTTTTTTTCACCCACAGAATCTTAGTGCTTGGGAAGCTAAATACGTTGGTTAAGGTGTGGATCCGTGAAGTCAGTGAAGCTAAGGTATCTGGCATTTTCATTATTGTACACATACAAATGACTGAATAACTGCTCACTAACATAACATTTTTTATATCAAAGAATATCCCAGCATCAGTGATAGATAATGTTGGTGGAAAAATCTTCACGTTTGGGTCCTACAGACTTGGAGTTCATACCAAGGGTAGGTTTTATACACTAGCTCTAGATCAGTTAAACATGTGCTTCACACATATCTCATTCACTAACCTAACTGTGTAGGTGCTGATATCGATGCTCTCTGCGTTGCGCCCCGTCATGTGGAGAGGTCAGACTTCTTTTCCTCTTTCTATGAGAAATTAAAGGAGCAAGAGGAAGTTAAAGACCTGAGGGTATGCAGCTTTTTGTGAGTGGATTACATATACAGTATACACCTTCCCTGCAATATCTGATAGGCTTAATAATTAATTTTTGCTTTTGTATTCTAGGCGGTGGAGGAAGCGTTTGTACCAGTGATAAAGCTGTCTTTTGATAGCATTGAGGTGCTTATTATTTTTTAAATATCCTTAGGTATAAAGTAATAGCTCGTGCCAAAATGGTTTATTTTTCCCCCTAATGTTTTCTTAATACATTTCTTGTAATATGTTGATTGTAGATTGACATACTATTTGCCCGACTGGCACTACAAACCATTCCAGAGAACCTGGATCTGCGAGATGATGGCTTACTAAAGAACCTTGACATCCGCTGCATTCGGAGTTTGAATGGTAATTGGTTATAATTCATTTTTTTGTGGCTGAGTGTTGACATTTTTAGAACCAAATCAACATCAAGATACTATGAATTAAAATCAATATACATTATTTTTAGATACATCATTTCAGTTTATCTAAAGAAAAGCAATTTCCCAACAAATCTTTAAACTGTACAGGGAATCCTGTTGGCTATTGCTGTTTATTTTTAGATATAATAAACATAAAAAAGTAGCATAAAATGTTTAAATTGCTCAAAAGGCAGTTTTTAATAAACTTTAATGATGTAATTGTTTCTACCCTAAATGCAAACATTTAAATGTTAAATAATAAGTTTCATGACGGTTTCAATGTCAATTAAAATAAAGGTCAGGTTAGGTAAAAATTTAATTTCATAAAGTATAAACCGGTGCATTTTTAGCAATGTATTTGATTACTAATGAGAAATGAACGTTGAATTGCTTTCCTGAGATAAATGCAGTCTTAGATGATATTGTTTACAAGTTGATTTGACACGTTTCCACAGTTAAAACATTGAGCGACTTCGTTAAAAAAGAGAGAGATTAAGGACCGTTTTCAATTTGGTCAAAAAAAGGCCAATTGACCCTTTTAAATGACTTTTCCATGTCTCGTGTCAGAAGTAGTAATTCGCGAAGCTTGTGCCTATTTCCTGGACTTTCCATGTGCAACAAACAATGTTAAGTGATCCATGCATTAACATAAAACAGCAGACAGCTAAAATATTCAACTTGGAATTAAAGAATCTGTATTAGTTTGATTAAAGTCAATTGATATTGTCCACCTAGCCCCTAGTTTTGTTTGTTTGTTTACGTTTTCCCCTGGTAATACTGATTTATGGAATTGTTTTCTTAATATAAATATCTGCTGACTTACAGGTTGCAGAGTTACTGATGAAATTCTTCACCTGGTGCCCAACATAGAGAATTTCAGACTGACTCTAAGAGCCATCAAACTGTGGGCCAAACGTGAGTAGCTGCTTTGCATTATGCTGTTTGTGGAACATGTCACAGCTGGTTCTGTGTGGTGGAAAAACCCCATCGTGACCTTAAATGACCTGTTGTGTTTGTGGGTATTAGTGCAGTCAATGAAAAGCAACACTGCAGCATTGTGCCTCAGGAGATCGTTTGACTTGCATTTACTGCCTAGCAACCAGTATATGCTCATGTTCGCACTTTATTGAAAAACAGTCGATCCTTGATTGCCATTTGGCTTGTGAAAATGCTGCACTTGAACTTAGTCATGGTGGGAAATTGAAAATGACAGGGCTGTTGATTTGGAGGTTTTATTTGAATCTTTTACAGGTCATAATATCTACTCTAATATCCTGGGTTTTCTGGGAGGTGTATCGTGGGCAATGTTGGTTGCAAGAACCTGCCAACTCTACCCCAATGCTGTGGCATCCACACTGGTCCATAAGTTCTTCTTGGTTTTCTCAAAGTGGTGAGTTTTTCAATCCGCCCTTGGCACCACTGGCTTGAAATCAATGAGATAACACGATACCAATACAAACCTCTTGTCATTGTTTTTAGAGACCCGTTCTCTTTAGATTCATTTATTTATTTATTTTCCTGGCTGGTATTTTCAGGGAATGGCCAAATCCAGTCCTTCTGAAGCAACCTGAAGACTGTAATCTTAACCTCCCAGTCTGGGATCCCAGGGTACTTATTCATTTATTTATCTGACTGTTAATTAGGGTTTTTTGTATGGATATGATATTGATATTTTTGACAATATTCGGTAATTTTATAGCCAACAAAATATTTAAACAAAAAAATCCATTGTTTCCTGGAAAATGTCATAGTAGTTTAAATACTCTAGGCATAGCAATATCTAAATATCAGTAAATAACAATTTTCACCCATATATAGTTTGTTAAAATCTATATGGGGAGAATTTGAAACATTAAGAACTTTCACACTTTAGTAATAAGTGATCAATCAAACAATGCTTTGAGAGCACAATGTTGTAAGATCAAGAGATTATTAAAAAATGATTATATTACTTGCTCATAGGAATAGTTCACACAAAAATTAAAATTCTAGGTAACGAGTACATTATACTAATAAGACAGTAATATCGGATATATTGTAAATATGTTCAGAATACTGTGTTCTAATTTTATGTAATAAAAATATTTTCATCAGATATAAATTACACTCAGGTTTTCTCCACAGACACCTGTAGATACCACATTGTTTTTTTAATAAAAGGTACAATGATTTTCCTGTGCTGGCTATGTGAATAAATTGTAATTTTTTAATTTTTTTTTATATTTATTTAAATTTTTTGTCGTAGGTAACCCCCAGTGACCGGTATCACCTCATGCCAATCATCACACCAGCTTACCCTCAACAAAACTCCACTTACAATGTGTCTGCCTCTACTCGGGCCATCATGGTGGAAGAGTTCAAGCGGGGTCAGTCTCATTTCTGAAGATCCCTAGAAATATTCTCCTAGAATAATGAAAATATCATTTCAAAAATGAAATGTCGTTCTGTCAACCTTTTCTCACCCTCATGTCGTTTCAAACCTGCATGACTTGGTTTCTGCTGCGTAACACAAAATAAACTTACTTTGTTCACCTTTGAACGCTTTAAGACTGTGAATGGATACATGGTCTGAGGTTTTAAAAAAGCATCATTAATATTATATACAACTGTATTTAAAGGGTTAATCCACCCCAAAATGAAAATGTTGTCATTCATCTCTTAACCTCATGTCGTTTCTAACCTGTAAAAAGCTTCTTTCATCTTCAGAAAACAAATTAAGATATTTTTGATGCCTTCACCCATAGACAGCAGTTTAAGGAACACGATTCAGAAGTGTAGCAAGGCGATTGATTGGTCAAATCGGTGTTCAACCTCAATGTTATGCAGCTATGACGATACTTTTTGTACGCACACGCACCAAAAAGACGATTCTTTGTAGCACCGTTTTGGAGAGTATCCACTAAACGCAAACAACGTGTGCTGTTCTGTGTCAGCTTTTATGCTGTTTTCCTAAAAAGTCAGTGCAAACAAATGTAGAAAATGTACAGTGATGCAGAGGAGACAGATTGCTGAATGTCATTATTTTTGTTTTCCTTGCATACGAAAAGTATTCTTGTAGCTTTGTAAAATTACGGTTAAACTGGATGATTTATGGATTATTTTACCGTTCCGCTTGCTGTATTTCTGAACGTTGATCGTATAATTATATCGCTGTCTTATGGGAGGCTCAGAATGCAAAAAAATATCTTAATTTGTGTTCCAAAGACGAACAAATCTTGGATTATTGACAACATTTTCTTCAGTCATCTGAGGATTTGTTTCAGGAACAAACCAAAATTATAATTGCCTGAAAAGCTCTTAAATCTGATTTTTGTTGTGGTGCATTCAAATATGGACCTAGGTGGTATATAAACTGCTTTCATGCTGCTGTTTTATTTTGTCCTTGAAGTACAGTGTGCGGCATCCCTTTTTGTGGTCCGCTGATCAAAAACCAAGTCATACAGCTTTGGAATAAACATGGAAATGTAATTTTTGGTTGAGTGGTTCATTTTAAGCTAAAAAGACACTGATATTATGCGACGTTACATGTTTGTCTCACATTTCAATTGTTTAACTCCTCACAGGTCTTGCAATCACGGATGAAATATTGCAGAATAAAGCAGATTGGTCCAAACTATTTGAAGCACCAAACTTCTTTCAGAAATACAAGTATGTATTAAGCTGCATATCCTGTTGGACACTCATGGTGAGATTTAATCATTTCAATAAAGATTTATTTCTCAAAACTGCACCCACACACATTCTTAGCCTTTTCACAACTATTTATTTTATGTAATCAGTGTCATCAGTTTGAAATAAAAGAATTTTGCTTACTATCAGTTTATGCATATGGTACTTCAACATTTTTGACAATTAAAATGTGTAAAGAGTACAACTGTAGAGCATGCCTGAAATGTAAGCAACTTTTTTTTAGAGATGGTTTAAATTTCTATTTTTAAAAGGTAGGTATTTTAAGTTTAAAATGCTTTTTCTATAAAAAATACTGGTTTTCTTGTGCTATATTAATTTGTATACAATTCAAAAATAAAATGTTTTAGTTCACAATTTGTACAATGTATTTCTTGTTAGTCTGTGTTTTCATAGTGTTTCAATTTTTTTTTCTTTTTTTTAATTTCCGTCAATGTTTAGCATTTAGTCTGTCTGTGTTTGTTTTATTTATTTTTTTATTTTTAATTAGTGTGGTGTGAAGTTCAGCATAATGGCTTTAAGTCAGTTTTTCAGTCAAAGGAAATTAAATTTAAACTAAAGAAATAAGACTTGGTTATTTTTAATGGTTAATAAAGGTCTAAAGCTACACATTGCTTTGTGTTTCCAGTCAACTATATTTTTTGTTAGTGGGGGGTTTTAAACAATTTTGTCTCATTTGAACCTTTCTGAAAACCCTTCACTGTACGGCACAATCTTCTCACCCCAAATGAGGATGCAGCAACTGTATACAGTTCATTGTGGTGCCAAAACGTTATTTCTTCCTTAAAGACCATATAGCAATTAGCTGGTTTCAGAGAAGATATTAAATATGACTTTATCAGTATATTGGATAGCATTTTTGTTCTGTATTACTAGCATTACTAGACTAGCCCCAAGTAAGTAATCGGGGTGGGGAACAATTGTGTGTTGCTTCACATAAAAAAAAGGATAAAATGTTAACATGTTAAGTTTTAAATTGCAAAATACGGTTACCTTTTATTTTGGTCTCTTTATTCATTTGTGATATGAGAAGATATTCTACAGAATCTTTTTTTATTGCTTTTTTTTTTTTTTTTAATAATATAATCCTGAATGTTTGTACATGAAATCATCTATTCAAATAACAAGAAACCCACATTGAGTCACTTTTAATGGATGAAGTTAAGCAATTTTTCTTCAAACAAGTGCATTTGTGGGAAACGATATGGGCTAGTTGACCCCAAAATTACGCTATTATCATGTACTTACCCTCAAGTTGTTTCAAACCTGCACCTGTATTTTAAAGAACGTTGGTAACCAAACAGTTGCTGGTAGCCATTGACTTCCTTAGCAAGCTTTTTACAAGATATTTTCTTTTTAAGAGAAGAAAGAAACGTATGTTTGGACAACTCGAGGGTGAGTAAATGACAATTTTTGGGGTGAACTCCCATTAAGATGATTATTTTCTGGCTTGGTCGACATAAGTGATCAGCATTTAGATCTTTTCATGTTTCTGATCTCTTGTAAAAGAATCTGCAGTTGAAGTTGTTAACATGTTGTAGTGTGTGACGTGTGTTCTTGGCTGGATATGAGTAATCCCTGCTGTGTTGAGTGAAGAGATATTTGTCTTTTGGAGAGAAGTGTATCGGGCCGGGCGGCCCCTGTAGCTTTTGCCGGGTTTGGTTGAACAGCTCTTCGTCTAAAGGATGTAATGGCATTGTTCTGTCTTTTATGTCCCAAGGCATTATATAGTGTTGCTAGCAAGTGCACAGGCCGAGAAGCAGCACTTAGAGTGGTGAGTACAGCGCTTGACACGATTTATCGGGCCGATGTTCAGCTCATGTCCCCTGCATCTGTTCAGAAGTGTTGTGGACTAGGACTAAATGTGCTGTTTGCCTCACAGGGTGGGCCTCGTGGAATCAAAGATCCGGATCCTGGTGGGAAACCTGGAGAAGAACGAGTTCATCACCCTCGCTCACGTCAATCCACAGTCCTTCCCAGGACCAAAAGAGGGAACTGACAAGTGAGTTTCACACGCTTTTGTCCTTTCTTTTTAAAAAAAGGAAAGGGACGACAATAGTTTTTAATCGCTCTTTCCTTTGTGCGCAAACAGGGAGGAGTTCAGCACAATGTGGGTAATAGGTATTGTGTTCAAAAAAATGGAGGGATCGGAAAATCTTAACGTGGACCTCACTTTTGACATCCAGACCTTCACAGACACGGGTACGATTTGGTTCATCTTGGCAGGGGAACACACAGGAAGTGTTGGCATCTGTCTGTGATTTTTAAACTGCTCTCAGTAATCAACGTGTGTTCTCTGAATGGCTGTAGTTTACCGGCAGGCGATCTCTAGTAAAATGTTTGAGCAAGATATGAAAATCACAGCCATGCATGTGAAGAGGAAACAACTGCAACAACTGCTGCCGAGAATCGCCATCCAGAGGAGCAAGAGGAAGGCAAGCGTTCTTTCATCTGTTACTTCGCAAACATGCTTAACAATCAGTTTAAAGTATAGAACAGAAAAGGCATTTAAACATTTTAGATCAATGGTTCCTCCAACAACATTTGAAGGCCTTTCCAAATTTTCTTGTTACCATATACTTGGACAAGTGAAGTTTAACCAAATTTAATGGTTTGATTTGAGTATTGTGTGTCTCCTACAAACAAACACACAGTAGTTATTAATGGAAAATTGTCTGTTCAATATGAATTTTTGTTTTAAGGATTTTATTGTCTTACTATTTAAATACTTTCTGGAGCTCAGTTTAGGACCAGCGTTTAAAACGCTTTATTTTTTTTACCTTTTTAATTTAAAAAAACTAAAGTTTTAACTAGCTTTGAGACTTTTCTCACTCAGTAGTGACGTACTCTATCTTCCTGTAGCTTTCGTCGGATGGTCTTCGTGCGATGAATGACGGCAGTCTCGACCTATCAGTTGACAGTGACAACAGCATGTCAGTGCCGTCCCCCACGGGACCCTCGGCTAACAAGATCGCCCGTGCCTCCAGCCCTCAGAGGTAAAACAAACCATTGTCACCTGTTGCCCTAATGTCGTTTCTTTAACTTCCTGTGACTCATATCTCTTGGGAATATTGGTACAAATGCCCTTTTCTTTATTTCCTCTTCTCTCTCTCTGACTGTAGTTCCACTGGGACTGCCACAAACACCACAGATTTGCAGGGAAAAATAGACGCTTCAAGAGGAAGCGCGCTACTGGCAGGTGGTATGTCTGCTGGGGTCACAGTTACTTTAAAATAGATATTTTGCGTCATTTTGTCATTTGATGGAATTGTCTAATATTTTCGTCTCTTACCTCGCTGTTTCAAACTTATATGACGAATGAAGGATGTTGATGCTGCTTTGTTTGTTTTTACTAGTACTTGCTGCTTATACTGATTTTGTTTTCTAATCATCACAGTGGACACCACTAAGCCAGATAATGTTGGGACTTCCAGCAGCAATGCCCCACGAAAGGGTACTGCTCCACTGAAGCGGCCGGCCTCTCCCATTCAGCATGATTCTGAGAAGAAAGCCAAAGTGGACAATGTACAACAGAACCCTCATCCCAGTCCATGTTTATCTGCTGACCCTGCCATAAAAAGACCTGCCTCACCCCTTGAGAATGAGATGACCAAGAAAGCCAAAGTAGAGGAGGTACAGCATTGCATTAATTTTATATTGTAATTCCAATCATTAATGTTACATGTAATGCATGAATAGTGTCTAAAAAAGTGTAATTAAGTCCTATTCTTTCAGCTCTCAACCTCAGAAACCAAGTCTTCAGGTGAAACTGATGGCCATGCTGTGGATCCAGCGGTAATGGCTATTTGTTCTTACTTTTTGTTGCAAAAGTGTTCTTACTTTTCTACATTGCATCCATCCCATGAACTCGAAGAGGCAGTAAATCGCTCAATTTCAGTGTTTTTGTCATGATTGTTGCATTTTTTTTTTTTCAGCCAAGCGTTGACGTGGTTCCTTCAGAGGGTGAATCTAAAACAGAGACAGAATTAACGGTAAAGCAATGATGTTAAAGGGTATACTAGTCAGAATGATAAATGGAGGGAATACGTGAGAAGGCAAAATGCTGATGTGGTTTCCTGTCATTCTCAGGTGGTGGACGCAGCAGAGGAGATACCGCCTGCCCAAGTAAGATCATGATCCTTTGATTATTTCATAGGAGTCTTAACCTATTCAAGCAGAATTTTTCTCATTGAAAGCTTACAAAACACCAGCCAGGCTAAACTATTCGTAATTTGTATCGTTTTAATAGAGAAGCACAACTGCTTTCAGCAGTGATAATAATAAATGTTTCATGAGCTCCAAATAAGCATGTTAGAATGATTTCATGATCCGTGGGACACGGAAAACTGGAGCAATTATGCTGAAAATTCACACTTAATTACATTTACAGTATATAATAGAAAACACTTTAAATTGTGACGTTTTTATTGTATTTTTGATCAAGTGCAGCCTTTATTAGTTTCAAGGCTTTTCAAAAACCCAAATTCTCATAGACTGTAATTTAGTAGCTCGTTATGATTTCAAAAGCTTTTAACATTAAAGGCTTTTTAAAATGTGTACAGAGTGCATCAGTGTCTAGGGTGTTTGAAGGACTGAACTTAGGCTTTAATATATAATTGTGTGTTAGGTTTATTTCAAATATCATTCATTTGATAATCAATGTTGTATTAGAGCCGAATGGAAATTTCTTCTGAAATGGCAAATATGTATGGTGTCCATTTACATATTTTCACATTAATAAAATTATACTGTTGCAAAGAGAAATTATTGGGTT
>NC_056718.1:4737161-4757161 GCF_018831695.1 Puntigrus tetrazona
TATTGACAGTTTATTAGTACTTTAAAGCATATAACCTTGTTTTGCATCCCTAGCAGAAAATAAGGAATTTATTGAGGCAAAATGTGCAGTTAATTGTTTGTAGATATCGAGATTGAACCTTAAAATAAAGTGTGACTGCGTTTATAGTTCACTCAATTTTTTTTTTTTTTGGATTGCTAGCCGGTTCAATAAACTGCTAACCAACAGTTCAAAAATAAATTAGATTCAGGCACTTTTTTCCCCTCATTTTCTTAATTGTGATTTGAAAGTGCAAGAACCCAGTTTCACACTTTAATTCGTTCAGCTGTTGTTGTTGATCGATCGATAATCATTACGGCCAGCTGAGCATAATGATGATGGCCTACACATTCTACAAAAAAAAGAAAAAGCTTTGTCATCTCGCTTTGTGATCCTTATTCAGTGCGTATTTGTGTGTTTTTGAACCAGATAAGGATGAGTTTGTCCCAAAGCGCCTGCTTTTAAAAGCCACACCAAGCTTTTTATGTTCAACGAGGTTCAGTTAGGAATTTCTAGAATTGTTACTAGAATATATTTATTAATGTGATCTCAGTAAGTTGTTGACAGAAAGCTGTGTGTCCAGTCACTTGATAGAAAAAGCATCTTAAGCTCATTTTAAGTAATGTTATACATAATGGAATGAAAGGGTAAATGTAAGACATTTTAAGAAATGAATCATTTGAGATTATTTAAATATTTTAAAATAAAAAATTTGCTATAAAGTAAGTTACGTATCTGAGTGGTCTGTGAGGTATAACAGACTGTTTCTCTTATTATTTCCCAGAAGTAAGCTAATACAATTGCAAATATGAAAAATAGCTTTTTAGAGATTAAATGAATTTTCGATGTAAAATTATACTTGCCCGTGATTTTAATTGCTTCTATGCTTTAACCGAACCTGAATATGTTTTGTGCGCTGAATTTGTCAGTTAATAGAAATTCAAGAGACGTTTAGAAATCAAACGCTCAAAATATCTTTGGGGAGTTATCTTATCAATCCAAAAAAAAAAGAAGCTATATTCTTTTATGAGGAAATGGCTGCTTGGCAAGAGTTCATAACCGACCCAGGTTTGTTGAATTAACTGCAAATACTTTCTGTCCCGAGCAGTGGAAATGTTCGGACACCTTTTTGGTCAGAATTCAGTGTAATTACACAAATTGCTACAGTATAAACAGCAACATGTGCTTACTGTTTATTCAAAGTTAGTGTCTGGTGTAGTATTTCATACAGTTCCATAAGGGAGAAAAATGTAATGGCCCCATTTATTTGCCCAAACTATTAGGTGTGTTGTTATCTACAGCTGGTTTGTTGCTACTAGCTCTTTCAGTCGTGTAGTCTTTAGTAAAACCAGATAAGGTCTTCACTGACCAGATCACGATGAACCCGTTTTAACTAGTAGCCTGCGCGCGTGATCCCGTAACTAGCCGCTTTCCTTTCCCGCCTCTGAAGAGTTGTTACGAGGCTCGCTACCTCAGCGCCTCTCTCCGTCTGTTGCTTGCAGTTTTGTTGTTTCCTTTTCCAGTAAAGCTGTCTTACCCGCGTTACCGTTCTGTTCTTCTCTGACGGCTCCAGCGCAGGTGATAAAAGCGTAACCTTCACGTTAATGAAGTACTCACGCTAAAACATCGCGGCGTTCAAAGTGCGGTGCCATGTTCACGAAATGAAAGGGCTGTCTGTCTGTCTCATTCAGATCAAAACCTTCAGAAGTTAAAAACACATTGTACCATTTCACCGAGACATCCAGGCTTTTAATGAGAGCAAAGCACTATGGGTAGAGGAAGGGCTCGTTTCATTAAGTTACTCCGACAGGAGATACTTTTCAAATTAAGCTCAATTTTTTTTTGTTGCTTAGTTAAATGCGTATTATCGCGGATTTTCCGAATCTGAATGTATTGAATGGATCGGTTCTTATAATGCTCGTATCTGTATGTTCAAGGTTTCAGTAGCCTTTAGATTAGTTTTCCCAGAATTGAACACGAGTCAGTTTTTTTTATTCTGTTTTTGTTCTGTATAACAAAAAAAATTGAGAAAGGACTAAATGAAGATACTTCTTAGTTCTTTGTCGCTTTAGAAAACGTGGAAAGAAAGTCGGGACAGAATGAGGTTTATTTCATAAACCAGGAGGTTTTGTTGTCTTTATCGTTGCAATAGCTTTACTAGCTCACTTAACTTAAATTATAATAATAATAATAATTTATTTGCGATCAGTGTGCACTGACCGTGTTTTAACAGAACGACCGGTGGGTGTCGCTGTTGTTTTCATTGTCAGTGCTCTTTTTTTTATATAATCAGGCAGTGCGACCTTTTCATGTTCACGTGAAATTCAAAATAAAATGGACTTTCTGTAACTGTAATAAATAAAACAATGTTTATAACAGCCGAATAATTCCCAGTAAGGAAAAACGACTAGACGTTTGCTTTTTTTGAGTGGTTTTCTGTTAGTGGCAAGCACCTGCTAAGTGCTGGATATTATTTAAAAATGGCATGCAAATTGGCCTTTGTCAGCCGCTGATGAGGAAACATTTGAATAACAATATCCTGAGTGCGGTGACGTCTGCTCTTCAGGTGTTTCTGAGCATGGCAGAGCTTTATGAGGAAGTATAATTAGAGTTTCTGGCATGGACACAACGTGGTCTGAAAAACACCAAACCGCCCAACTCTTTTCAAAGTGTTTGTTTGGCAATTAAAAATGCATGTGCGCCGGGTCTTGACCGGTGCTGGGTAAGATATTCTAAAAAAAAAAAGTCATTCATTACAAGTTGCTAATTGCATTTTCGATAGTGTAATTAGATTCCTGTGGAAATGACTCTCTCTGAAATGTATTTCATTGCTTACTAATGTCTATAAATCCTGTATCAACCTCGACGGGATAGACATGAAACAGTTCTTGTAATTATTTCAAATAAATATCGGTCACACTTTAAATCAGGGTCCAATTCTGCTTTTTAAGTAAGAATAAACAGCCGATATCCCAGTAATATTCGTGCTAATAACCAACTAGTTAATAGCAGGAATTATTTAAAGTATTTAAAGTGAGAAGGGTACATAAAAACGTGCATTTTAAGGTTAGGCTTTACATTTTTGATGTTAAATCCACTATTGTACTGTATTTAAGTGTTATGCGGAGAATTAAGATTAATTACATAAGTAGCTGTAATTAAATTACAGAAAAAGAAGAGTCCTGCTTACTTCAAGGAAAAAGTAATTAAATTACAGTAACTAATTACTTAGTAACTAGTTAGACTCTACACTGGCCTTGATGCATTGGATTCATATGACTGCAATGAAAGTAATTCTGTCATTTCATAGGCCTAAATACTGAATAAAACCACTTTTTATCAAGATAGAAATGATATTACACTTTTATTATGAGACAATCCAAGTAATTAAACACAGGGCTGAATTGTAAATGATTTTGATCAGCAGATGTTGCTATTTCCCCAGTTTATTAAAACATTCCCCAGGTGTGTCTTCATTTGTTCGTTTCTCAAAACACACAAAGTTCATTTGCAAAAACAGATAACCTTTTTTTTTTGTTTTTAATTCCAATTAATCTTAATCAAACTGTAGTTGAACTATTTTGATTGGATAACTAAATAACTAAAAATACTAGCTAACTAACACAGCAAAAATATAATTACATAAAAAACATGATAAAAAAAGACTCATATCTCCTTGCAAATACACCCCTTGCATGCTTTTTATGTAAATATAGCTTTTAGTTTATAGGATTTTCCCTTTATCTAAAATTCAGTGCTTGATGACATCCTCCCTTAGGAAGTGACATCATCTTGGTGTCAAACTAAAATATTTGACAGAATTTCAAAATGTCAAACAACGATTCGCAAATATTGAAATTGAAATGCAAGTAACCTTCACTCACCAAAGCACTGGATAACCTGAGTACTTTATTTTCAAGGTGTTGCATGCTTTGGCATAGTATTCATGTATGTATTATTTACATTTTTTGGTGATTTATTTAATAACTTTTCTCGAAACTCACATACCCCCTTTAGTCCCTCACCGATTCAAATAATGAAGTTGTAGCAAAAAATGTATCTGACTTTATCTTTTCATAGTTTTCTTCCAGTCTAGAACTGATCCACCTGATGTGGATGAGTGCCCCCATGCACCCTCCTGCCTGGCCAGCACAGCCCAATGCCCCCTGGTCCCACTCTGCTCTCTGCTCAAAGGGCTAATTAGTGGATGAATATGCAAATAAGCACAGCTGCCAAAGTGTGGTGCTTTTTTTATTGAAATGCGTCAGGAGTTTAATTTAATATATATATTCAAAGTTCTAAATATAACAATAGTACATTTTTCATGAAAATTCTATTTCAGTATGTATATATATATATATATATATATATATATATATATATATATATATATATATATATATATATGTATTTATATATATATAGCTGTATCATACCGCTTGCAGAATGTGCACAATGGTAATAAATGAAAATGTATTATTTTTTACTTATTTTTCATATATTACTGTCCTGAATAAACCATTTTACATTAAGGATGTTAGATGTTTACAAGACAAAATAATAACTCAATTATATAAAAATGATCCAATTCAAAAGTTTACATACCTTTGAGTCTTAATACTGTGTGTTATTACCTCGATGATTGTATCGCGATATTTTTTGATATTTTTTGATATTGAGTCCCTTGTTGGTCCTGAGCTGTTCTTGCTGGAGAAAAATCCTCCCGCTCCTGTACATGCTTAAGTTTTTTTTAGCATCTTCTGCGTATTTGAACCCTTTCCAGCAGTGTCTGTATGATTTTGAGACCCATCTTTTCACACGGAGGACAACAGAGGGAACTTAGCTATTACAAAAGGTGGAAACGTTTACCGATCCTCCAGAAAGCGACACTAAGAGCTGGGGCATCCAGGAAACAATACAGGTTATTAAGAAGGTACGCTTTTGAACGGGGCGATTTTTTTAAGAAACCAGTTATTATTCTGTCTTGCGAAGTGTATGTAAACATCTGTTATGTGAAATAGCTTATTCAGAAGAAAAAAAAAACGATCTCATGCAAACTAGAATTCTATGAATTACTTCGGGCTAACCCCATGTGTCGCGTAATTCACGTTTCTTACTTTTTACGAACCGAAAGTTCCCATTAACATAAAAACCTGTAGTTTTATTTGTCGCGTAGCCGAGTCACCTGACCTTTCTGTTGAGACGCATTGAAACCCATTGACGTCTGAATCGTGGTAAACTCATTCTTGAAACTCTGCCCGGCCGATTGTCGATGACGCTTGATTAAAGGACGAAAAGAACATTAAGAATCAATAGCGTGGACAGCTCAGTGAATCAGACTGCACAGTCAATTAACCAGCTGCCGAACATCAGCAACAGGGAGCTGATCTCGGATCAGTTCATCCGGGCGTTCAACTGAGGTGGGCCACAGAGGGGAGAGACGCCGAAGCCTCTTGTCGCCTTTTTCAAATTTCTCTGGCTGGATAATAAAGGTTAATAACAGTCCTTTCGGTGTCATATTTGACATGACCAGTCATTGCCGTAATTACAATCATTACAGCCGAAGGATGTCGTCTTATCCTTCTTAAACATAGAGCGCGCCAGAAAATCAATTATTCAATCAAGAGGGCACCCCTCCTTCACTCTATTCAATAGTGGCTTAAAGGAGTTGGTTCACTTGATTTCAGGTCCAGAGAGAATAAGTCTGACTGCGGAGACCTTTAATTTCAGGCGTTCAATGGAATGTTAACTTTCTTCACACGATCAGTGAACAGGAAGTTGTGTGGGATTCAGAGGCTTGCTTTTTTTGTTTTAAACGCGAGTGGTGGAGGGATGTCAGACAAGTTACACTTTCTTGCACACATTCTCTCTCTCTCTCTCTCTCTGTCCTCTAATGCATGCTGGGACTGTCAGGATGTAATTTAAGTGCATAGGCACAAAGACCAAAATGCCAAACAGACAATGACGATGTGTTCGGCTTTAAACGTAGCCGCTCTCGGTTCGTTTGGGGTGTGTAATTAGGATCAGTGTTACAGAAAAGAGTCAAAAAAATCACAATGCGCTTTAGACACACGACCGGGGCGAATGAAAGAAAGCGCGCACGCGCGTGCCGCGGGCCGCGAGGCTAGTGTCGAGGATGAAGTGGGTTGCGTTAAAAGCTGGCCCGCGAAACGTACACGCAGACAAGCCAGTGAATTTGAATATAGCTTAAAAAAAACCTATAGAATTACATCGAGGTAGTCATGGAAACTGCGTATCTTCATGCTCTTGTTTAGGTTCTCGTCTATATTGGATATAGAGAAGCGAACGCACGTTATCGTGTGACTTCTACTGTTTTGAAGAACAAGGGCAGTCGTGGAAAAGGGCAACTGCAAAAGTTTTTCGGTCGCAAATAAGTTAAGAGTGATGGCATTTATTCAGCACGTGCACAGTAAAGCTCTGTCTCTGACTGCGAAAAAAGAAGTGTGATCCTTTCACTTTGATACGTTTTCATGAAAACAGCGGTGAGGTGTATTACATTTTTCTGCTAAGTGCCGTGCAGCTTTGAGGTTTTTCATTTTTAACGTTAATAGAAACACTTGGCACCTTTGTGAGGTCAGGAGTAGTTTCGACCTGTTATGAATATAACAGTGCGTGGCTGAACCGAAACGAAATCTTAAAATGTGTGAATTTATTTCATCAGAACATCGAGTCGAAAACTGTTCTCGTCAGCTGATTAACATACGCTTATCTATCTCCTTTTATATTAATATAAGGATATTTTAACAACTAAATATACATAAAAATATTAAAATCTGTGATATTATTGGTTTGATAGGTTGTCTGAAATACAGAAGCTTATATGAAACAATTACAATTACAATCGTTACAGTTCTAGTGGTACATTCAAATATTTGCTAACAGTCCTTGTTGCACATTTCACATGTACTTACCTATTGTAATAATAATGAAATATGCATAATTGCGTGCAAGGAACAGTAAAACAAACCCTAATCCTAACCCTAAATATAAAGTAAGTACATGTCGTTAATTATTATTACTAAGTACTAAAATGTATAATTACACTGTAACAAGGACACTTTAAAATAAAGCGTAACCAAATATTTCTTATACTGCACTGGTGTGAGAGATCTGAAGTGACTGTGCATTTCATTCACCACATCTAAGCAAACTGAAATAAAAAGAAAATGCTACATATAAAAGCAAGAAAGAGATCTTAAACGCACACTGTCCTGGTCTTGCTGCAACTGCTGGGCGTCTCTCTGTTCCTGTCCGCTCAGAGCTTTTCTTCCGTTTAATTAGATTTGTAAAAACAATTTTTGGAGAGCTTTATTCTGTAAAAGCTCTCAGGGGTTAAAATCAGCTGAGCACTTCTTTTCAGATTCTTTTCAGCGGTGAAGCATAAATTATTTAAAATTGTGCGACCTTTTATCTCACCCCCTTTGAAGGCAGCAAATTAAAAATGTAAATGGCCTCCCTAATTAATATGCAAATGCATTCATTCCCAGTTAACAATTAGCAATTAAACCTGCACTGTCTAGAAAGAGCACTGACAAAATTAGCAACTTATTTTTGCATTTGAAAAATAACGATGGGACACAAATGTTTTGTCGAACAAAGTGACTTTTCGAGATGTTTTGGATCAGCTGGTCTAACAAATGCAGGCGTTTTTTTTTCAAAGACGGATTGGATGGTCACATACAAATCATCTGACCTTCTGTTAAGAGCCTTCTCTTGTCCTTTTTAGAACAATTGAGTTTTTAGACGTTTTCCTTCTATAATACTTGCTTAGAGATTTCAATGGCCAATGGAAAAGTCAGAAATCTCGAGGTTGATGATTTGCATATGCTAAGGTATGCTGCCTTTCACGAGGCTTGTAGACAGAATAATGACGGTCACTATTCAGACTATAGATGAGAAGGTTCTTCATCGCTTGACAGTGGGCCCCACATTCAATGATAATAGCATGTACAGCTCTTGACGCTGAAACATTGAAACGTTAAGTGTTTAAATGTATTTAAATGTGTTCATATACGTATACATCATATGCTCTGTTTTTACCGTGTTCTTCCATTCAAATCTGTTACATTTTCGCTTTTCTTTAATGTGATTTGTTAATAACATTGGTATTATAATCCTTGCCCTTGCAAGCTCTGAAATATTAAAGTGTTACGGGCTGATTATTCACTCGGTGATTATAAAGGGCTTGTTTGTTTCTGTGTTGTGCTGTTCGGTCTTAAAATGATATCGGAATCAAACATATTACTGTGTAATTACACATGGGATATAATACGAGTAGTTGTCGTTATCCAGAGTAGTTTGTTTTGTGGTTGTTGTCAAATAACATGGTCATAAATTTTAGCTTCATAAATCAAGTGACCGGAATTTCATCTAGCGACAAACAATAAATGTAGCCCCTCAAACAATATGAGGTCATAAAAACTTTAGGTACGATTGTTTCAGATGCAATATTTCTGTATGAACTATCCATATATACTTTATACTTTATAAGGTTCAATGTACAACCACCCATTTTGATAAAAAAAAATCTGACTATACATTATTTCATTTATTACATTACTTCTTGCCACATAAGTAATTGGAAAAAATACTGATATGAGTACTTGTGACTCAAAGTGTCTGCAAATAAAACCTAACTACAATAAGGCAATTACGGTAATGTCGGTACAACTGATAACTGAGACGTGAGATGGCATCAGTTGCATTTACATCAAGCCATTAGGGCCACCGTGTTGAACTGACATGACCAGTGACTTGCTATATCTCAGTAATTGCCCTCTTATTACATGATTTCATTCATGGAACAAATGAATCACAGTTGAGTGTAAATAAAGAGTTTCTGCAATTGCATTGGTAATTGAAAACCTATTAGCTTATGCACAACGTTGCCACCAAGTCAAGTCATCTCTACCACTATAGGTGTCGATCCAAACTGACCCGAGGGAAGCAAAACGCTTGGTAGCGCTTTTAGTTTGAGATCTTTTAGGGTTCTTTGTGGTTGGATATCGGCAATTCTACTAATTCAACACACATAACAGAACACCACATCCCTTTAATAAGAAAACACGCATTACATGGACAAAGGTAATAGGACGCTTAAAGGATTAGTGCACCCCAAAATGAAAATTCGGTCATTAATTGCTCAACCATGCGATCTTCTATTTCTCCCTTTTCGAAATAACGCAGGACACAAAGCAGCGCTGCGCTCACAAACGCCGCTTTATCAGGCATATGAAGAAATCAAACTGAGACCAATCGGACCAATCACGTAGAGGAGATTGGGAAAATGAATCATTGAGTGAATTGTGCAAGTAAGCTAAAATAAATGCATATAAGGTAAAGTAAGTGTTTTTTGACCTTGCATGCACGCCAACCTGTTGTTGGTGACTTTCATTACGCATAATACGGACACTTTAACTGAATCTGTATTAAATAAAATGTAATTATGACCTTTTTAAACCTTTTTAAAGTTCTGCTAACTGAGAGATTACAGTGTAATGTCCATTGGGGACAAAACATCCACGTTTAATGCTAAAGAATTAACATGAAGGTAATATGAACACCGTCCCGTAATGTACGCTTTGTGCTGCATTAAAAGGAAACAGTAGCAGCACCACTTTCCCGCAGCGCAGTACTTTTGTATTCCAGACACACATCTTTTCACACATTTTCAATCAGGTTCAAAGGCTCTTGTTCCATGATGAAGGTAAATCGAGTAAAATTGAGTGAGGACATCATTTCGTCTGAGGACCACCTGTGGCTCCAGGTATGAGCTGAGTGTGTTTTATGTCTCTGGGGAGCTGTGAAAGAGAAGAGCCTGTTCTGGTCGTAATTAACACAAGCCTGTTGATTCATGGATAATGAAACAGAATTCATTAACACTCCGTTAATTGCCATCCAGCTCTCACAAAGTTTTCTCTCAGTTCGAAGAAGGAACGGAGAGGTGAGAATGAGCAGCTCGTTCTTATAGGAAGCTGCGTGACTCTCTAAATTCTGTGGTATTGAGGTACTTCAAGTCTCAATTGACAGCAGGGGTTTATGTCCGGTCCCATAACCCTTTGTGCTTCAAAGTGAGAGCCCCTTCAAACGTCATTCCTGACAGAGCCTTTGAATCTGTCTTTTATTGCCAGTACTCTTAAGAATATTAAAGATAAATTGTCTCAAAACAGTCCTTTTTCTTTCTTTATGTAAAAAGGCCATATGTGTATATTGTGTCCAAAAAGAAAAAAAAACCGTTTAATAATGAAATTAGGTTATTCTATATTAACATATATTTAACTTTAGGACATTTTGCCATATACACACAGATCAATAAATTTTTGTTTTTAAAATTACCGCTACGTATTTGCATCATGTCACCATAACTTTAATAAAGAAACTAAAATAATAAGATAACATTTTTAACATTCTCAGCTAATTGGTATTTTTTTCTTGGTTACTCAAACAAACAAACATGCAAAACAATGACTATAGTGAGTTTTAAACCGTAATTAATATTTGTGTTTTTGTATTAGGGTGTTTACATATTATTATGTAAAAAAGGCCTGAGAGATACTGAGTAACTGATATGTATTTATTAGCTGGAGTTTGGAACCCTGTACAAAGAATCCTATAAAATTAGAACAAAAAAAAAATTCTAATGTAATTTTAGTTAAACACACCATAGCACACATAATACTTTACAAAGAACCTTCAATGTTGACGTGATAATTATCAAAATATGATTATCTCTTTTCGGTGGTTCTGTCTCTATTCTTATAGTCCCAAAAAAACTACATTTCGTACTAAATCTTACATGTAATTTTGCTTACATTAACAGAAAATAAACTATTCAGGTAAATTATTGTACATTTATTTGTAGTTAAGTGAGTCGATCTAAAAAAAGTAATTCATTACTAGTTACTAATTACATCTTTAACTGTGTAATTAGATTACTGTACAAATTATTCCTTCAAATTATTATTAATATTTTTTTTAAATACTTTATCAACCTTGAGCATAATGATACAAGGATAGACACAAAACATGTCTATTAATTCTTTCAAATAAATAATAGATGACTACATGAATTATTCTGGTTACACTTTAGATTACAGTTCAGTTCTCACTATTAACTATGACGTTTGCCTCAATATACTCCTAATTACTGTTTATCAATACTTAGTGAAGTAGTTACATTTAAGAGTTGGGTAGGATGAAGGATTTAAGTTAAGGTCTTGCAGAATAAGACACACTGATATGTGTTTGTTAAGTAAAAGTAAATAGCCAATATAATATCTATGCTAATAACCAACTAGTCAGTAGTGAGAACTGGACACAAGTGTTACCAATATTCTTAACTTACCAAAGTATTGAAATTGAGAAGGGTACATAAAAAGCATGCATTTTAAGGCCAGACTTTAAAAAAATACATGTTCTACAGTCTTTACAGAGTATTGAGTAAAAGAGTAATCCCTTACTTTACTTTTTCAAAGTAACGAATTAACCGGTAGATACATGAAAATGAAAATGAAGGACGTTATCACTTTTAAGGTTAAACATAATATAGCATTTTGGGCAAGAAACAGATTCATGATTAATTTTGTCTGCTTGTTTTCATTTAATAATATTTTATTTAAATTCTCTATGAATCACATGTTATGAATATGTACTTGCAGGTACGTATGTCGTGTCTCGCTAAAAAGTGCACCAAGGTACATTTATGTCACGAGACCAGGTAGACATTTCCATATGGCAGTGCTATTGGCTTTAATGTCCAAGTGCATATCTTTTGCACCAATTCCATATGAATTCATATATGATTTGTACAACGTTTTTTAGAAGAAGCATGAAGCTCCTCCTCTAACCCCAACCCTAAGCCTAATGGTCAATGGGGTGAGATTACATTGCAAAAACCAATGAATTCCTAGGAACTAGCCAACTAAATGTAAAATAGTAAAAAAGTGCTGTGAATTGTGTTGGTTGGACACAATAATGGTGACTTCTCAAAAGGTATACCGGCATACAGTACGTGCGCATGTAAAACAGGCTTTCCTTTTCTCTGGTTTGCTGTGTTGTGAGCACTTCTAAGGTCTGTCAAGCACCACATCAAAACAAACCTGCATCTCACAGTCTCCGGGGAATTCCACGACACCTCTTCCCGGTCCAAGTTATGGAGAGACAGGGTTTTTTTTTCATCTCCTCTAATGTTCATCCGCTCTGAGACATCCACTCGCAATGATGAGTTTGTTAGCTCACACCGTCAATCAAAACACGAGGAGAGATATCAGTCCTACCTTTTACCTTTGAAAGGCGTCAGTACTGAGATGAAACACCCTGCTGATGGTGGAATCAAAGCTGCTGGTCCACCCACAGGCGGTGCTCCAGAAGCTAAGATTGTCGTAAGAGCCTGGACCACTTTGACAAACTGTCATTGGTCTGGCGCCCATGTTGACCTTGGAAAAGAGTGACAGCTTGAGAACTTCCCATTGTACCCTCAAAAGAAGCTTCCCGCGAGTTGATTTTGTAACCTTACGGAACGTTCTGAAAGAAAACTCAAGGCCGCTCACATTCACCTATGAATTTCCACAATTAAGCCTTTGTTTACACCAAAAAGTCATATTAGAAGCAGCGAATTTGCCGCAATTATTCATAATTCCAACAATTCGAGAGAGTAGCTTCCTCATTTGCCTGCCTAATTCTGCCTTTTAATTTCTTGCATACATTTGCACATTAATTTTGCCCATTGTCTGCTGTGAGAGCTTGTTTATTTTAAAAAGAGATTTCCTGTGTGATGTTTTTCACAGGAGTGGAGCGCGGTTGGGTGGCTTTCCAACTGTGCGTGCTGATCATTTGTTTTGTCCTCATTTACAACCCACTGCTTTAACACGTTCGCGGCCACATCACAGAGAGACAGAGAAAGAGAGAGAGAGAGAGATGTCTACTCTGAGGCAAATGATAACTTCAGTGATCACTCCGGCTCAGGTTAGTCAGTGAGTCCTTTGTCAGTAGAACCGTCAATCAAATTGGCAAGATAGATTGGTCTGTTAAAGGGTATGTGTCTTCGTTTTTACGTTAACATACCAATCCCTGTTTAAAATCTATATAAGTAGCCTTTTGTAGGGCAGTTGACCGTGGCTAAATAATGCTATAAGAGACAATTACTCTGTTTGATCATCCCAGGAGATCACATTTGTTAAAACTCTTTCATTACCAGAAAAGTTGACAGCCACCGCCAAAATGTTTAATCATTGTCACAAAGTTTTAATGCCCCCTACAATATTTAGTTGCATTTCAAAGAAAGAAAGAAAACAATAGTAACACTTTGTTTTAGGGTCTTATAAGAAGACTTTTTAGAATGCAAATTACTAAAATATTAGCCATTTATTAGTAAGAATTAAGCATATATTAAAGCCTTATTCTAGATGACCTTATTCCGCATCCCACCTAAACTTAACTACCTTACTGACTATTAATAAGCAGCAAATTAAGATTTTATTGAGGCAAAAGTCATAGTTAATAGTGAATAGTTCCCTATTCTTTAACAAAAATTCTATCTTCATGTAATGTTTTTTTTTTTTAGCAACACTTGAATGTGGGTAAGTTTCACGACAAAAAAAACCCAAAACACTATAAAACATTTTCAACAAAAAGCTGTAAAAAATATGTCTGGATAAGATTCAGAATAAAAATTCAAATATAGATGGAGCACTTACACTTCATGAATTGAAATTTTGTTTGGTAATGTTTTTGGTAAAGGCATCAAATGTGAATGCTTGTTTCTTCTTCTTTTTGATCCAGATGTTCCAAAATCTGCTAGAAGATGTGCAATAGTGCCTCCATCCGTGGCGAGGAAAGTTAAGATAGAGTTAATGTAAAAATTAAGGTAGCAACATAGCAAGTTCAACAGATTGAATTTATGGATAAAAAATAACAATAACTTTGTTAAATAATGTGTAAAATGTGTAAAAATAAAATAAATAAAAAAATAAATAAAAATAAATAAATTGAAATAAATACGAATAAAAATTAGTGTTAGTTTTACTCACCCTCGAGCCATCCTAGGTGCATATGCCATTTTTTTCAGACTAATAAAATCAGAGTTATATTAAAATAGTATCATTTTAGTGGGCTGGTGTCCAAAACATGTTCAATAAAGTGCATGCAAATATAATAAAACATGTCTCTCTTAGCTCCGGGGGATGAATCTACTTCTGTAGTGAATCCATGTGTTTTTGTAAAATAAATATCCAAATTTCAAGCGTAATAAACACTTTTCTCTCACGGTTGTCGTAGTTACGTAAAACAGTGGTTCCTTACTACAATAATTTTTGAAAGCAGGTAAAAAGATAGACAACTAGCTTTTTCATCTTTTTCTTACACAGGTAAACATACTGTGAAAAACACCATCACCATCATTAAAATAATAGAGTAGACATCAACCCAGCATAAGATGTAACAATATATGGCCACACTTTATTTTAAGGTCCAATTCTAACTTTTAACAAACTATTGATTATGACTTTTGCCTCAGTAAAGTTAGTAAGGTAATTGTTAAGTTTTAAGTTATTAGAAATGAGGGATGTAGAATATGCTCGTGCATAATATTTGCTACTAATAAACATCCATTTGGCTAGTTTATAGTGCGAATTGTTCCCTAAATTAGTCTTAATACAGCTGTCATACAGAGAATTCTGGGAAGGTTGTTTTAAGTTATCGAGGACTGGCTCTTTTTCACTTTCAAAAACTACATTTTTCAGTATTTTACTATAAAAATGTCCCATTAGGTCTATATAGAGTATACCCCTATAGAGTATGGGAACTTGCTTATTGTCATTATCCATTAAAATTACAATGAAATTTTTTTTTTATTCCTTTCACAATTAACCCCTGCTGGCAGATGCCATGACTGCACCACCATTAAAGGGGCAAAAGCATATATCTCAGTGCCATTATTTGTTTTTTAGGTAGTCTAACGCATAATCATTTCATTACATTATAATACACATTTTAACAGGGACTGGCAATTTTTTGTGGAGAATTTTCTTGTTCGCCTGTGCTCTTTTCTTACCGTCCTGTCCGAGCAGAAGACCGTTCATCTAAAATCGTACCGCCGGTGACTGTGGTTAGGATGCGTGTTCACTCTCTATCAGATTTGCATAAATAACCTCCCAGCATGCCTGCACCACTGCCCAGGTGCAAGGACATTTGCATATAGAACTGCGATAGGGCTCCCTAGAGTCCCCTTAGCAGCCGCTGAGCGAATAGGGGGTCGGTGGCGGCACAAATGAATTCGGAATTAAAATCCCACATGTGTGTCCTCTGTGAAGTCATAGAGGTGTTGACCACGGAGACCTACACAAGAACGCCACTGTTTAATGAGAAAGTGATTGATTCCTGCGACGATTAGTTAATTGATAAATTCATTTATTTTGGACAGACATTTTTATTGCGGACAGATGTCTTAATGACTAAAAAGACGCATTAAATCAAAGAGATAATGACTCCACGCAAACACTTAATTCACATAAACCAAATTAAGACGTGTCCACTAGTATTAATGTTTTTCTTTCAGTCTTACATTAATCTAATTACTGCACATCAGCGGACTATTCAAATGATGTAGGTCAGTATGTCTAATATAAATGACATCCCATTCAAATTTTATCTAGCGAAGGATTCAAAACACACCAAAATAACTCAGTTAGCTTTCAGATGACATTAAACTCAAATATACCAAAAAAAAAAAAAAAAAAAAAACAGATTAAAACCACACAATTCTGTACTCAACTAATTTGTGACCAGCTCAATCTATAACCAACTACCCGACCGAGATTTAAACCATTTATTCTATACTAGGTCATCAGCTTCTTATTTTGTAACCAACCCAGATTAAAAAGAGCGCTCTCAAATAATAGCACTGAAATTCAAAGAACTGGAATTCAAAGAAATGCATATAAAAGAACCAACAGCAGCGACTGTGACGTACATCTGTCATAAAAGCCTCATAATCCTTGATGATAGTGAACGCCTGGCCTCTTAGCCTGCAGCAAATTCATCACAGCCCTGCCCGTCACAGCCATATGACACTCGTTAGAAATGTCAAAAAGACTCAGACGCTTAGTCATTTCACATTTGCAGGCGGTGAACGCGAGACACGAGTTTAACTAGCTGCCAGGTTGGCAAGCCAAGTCTGTAGAGGATTCCCATTGAAATGTTTACCCTGATTCCCATCTCAGGAAATGGGGGGGATCATCTCATAGAGCAGCCCATTAACGGATGCATTGTGCCCAGCCACGTTAGCTTTGGAAAGCTCTGAAGAGTGGCGCGTGCCAAAAGAAGCAAATAGCACCGTGCCAACAGGAGGCCCAACAGACCTGCACGCGGATAGAAAGCGATAAGAGTCATTAAAAGGCAACTGAAGCATCAGAATGCCTGTACAACAGCGTGAAAAAAATCCACGAAACACATGTATTTATTAGCTACAGGTCTTTATTAAAACTGGTTCGCTAACTTATTTTTCTCATTTTTGGCATTTGTTTTCAAAATGCTTCATTGAATGCTTTAATTGATTTTATTGTTTTACTCTTTTGTCAAATAAAAAAAAAATCCTGTCACGCTTTATACTAGGTGGCCTATTATGTACATACATCAAAAAAAAGTACAGTGTACTTAATCGGGTAAAGTTAGGGACAGGTTTGAGTTGTGGGTGGGTTAAGGTGTAAGGGATGAAGCAACAGTGTAGTTATAAATGTAATTAGGGAAATTAATTACAGAGGCAATTGCATATAGGTATTTTTCAAAAGTTTTAAAAAGTAAAATGTAAAAACATGTATGCACACAATAAGTGCATTGTACCAAATGATTCATTTAAATATAGCTAGGTACATATTAGTTAAGGTCACCTCACATAAAGTTGACCAAAAATTCTTTATATCAGCATTACATTATAAAACTTACAATATTCCAAAAAAATTGAGAAATAAATACAATATTTGTTTGTATTTATTGTGAGTAAATCATTTAGATTTTTTTTTTGTAATTTCAACACTATTTCCAACACAGCCAACATTTCTGTCCCTTAAAATGTTTACCAAGTGTACTTGTTTACTAAGGGGACAACTGTTCAGAGCATACCTGAGTTGAAATATTAGACATGATGTGTGAGGAAAATAATGACAAGTGTCACCTGTAAACAGAATATTTTTACAGTGTGTCATTTCCAATCAAGGTGTAATTTTGTCACATTATGCTAAACATTGTTTAATTGTGTTTATTTAGGTTGCATGCAGTTTAGCTATGAAATTGGCCTTGGCAAACAGAATGTGTTATTTGACAGATTTCTCCTGTGATGTGTGTAGAGCACACTTGGACATTGTTAGCAGACAAATGAAAGCAAGTTTTGTGTTTGCTGTTTATTAGTACTTATAAAGCATATATAAAACCCTTTTTTCTGCGTGAACATGTTCCGTATACCTTAATCCAACTAATTGCTTAAACTACTACTAGGAGTTTTTTGAGGCAAAAGATACAGTTAATAGTTAGTTAATGGGAATTGGGTTATAATTCAATTTACATTAGATATGCCTAAAATGTACACACTCAAAAAAGTACTGGGTTACTATAAATTATGGGTTAAGGTTAGATTTAAGGGTAAATTTGGGGTTAGTACCTAGTTAAGAGGTAACACTTTATTTTAGGGTCTCTTACTAGTTGATTATTGGCATGCATATTACAGGAATATTTTAGCAAGACAAATATTAATGACTTAATTTTACATCCCTAATCATACCCAATACCTAAACTTAACGACTACTTTACTAACTATTAATAAGCAGCAAATCAGGAATTTATTGAAAAAAAAATCATAGTTAATATGAGTTATTAAAAGTGTTGAAGTGAATTTGACCCTTGAGGGTATGTGCCCATAAACACAAGACTACCAGTTTATTCATTTCATTTCTTTATTTTTTTCCTCTACTTTACAAAGTTACCCTGAACCAAAGGTATACATCTGCGTCAAGATCGGACAGTTTTTGTCAACTGGACGAAAGGTTCTTCAAATGTTTCTTAACATATTTTTTACAATTCAAAAAAACCTGTTCCTCAAGAACATTCTTCATGCAACCAAAAGCGGTTCCTCGTCTACAGCATTGCTACGTAAGCCCCCTTTATTTTTTAAGAGTCTAGGTGAAGAAACACCCGAGTAAATAGACTTTCGCGGCACACACGGCGTGATTCGGAGTTGAGATTCTGCAGAGAGAGGGGATGGGATTGAGAGGAAAGAGTCTTGATTGCTCCTGAGCTGCGGGCTGAGACAGAGGCATTGATATTAACGACATCGGTCTCTGAGCTCGGGCCTCTGGGCTCATGTTATTTGCCTAATATGTTCTGCTCGAAATCTGCATTGTGCGGAGCCATTGAACTGCATAGAAAAGAGAGATCAATATAATACGTTTGGCATCAAGCCAAAATGATCCCGACAATGCCAGAGACGGGCATTCGGATTCAGCCGTGCATATCGCCACATTTTTTTTTTTTTGGGGAGGGGTGGGAAGGAGGGAAGAAAATAATTCAGCGTGCGTTGCCAGAAAGCAGGAGGCGCGCTGCCTGGGCCTGATGGGTTGGGTGCCACATGGGCTGGCAAATTGGCTTGGTGATCAGACATGGAGCTCCATTCAGGAGCAGAGATGAAAGAGAGCAAGCCGCGCTAATTTCCCTAACCCGATGAGCTCGCTGGGGTAGATGGAGCGCTCCAGACCTGGGCCGTGAAGGAAACTCACCTCTCATTACGATGGGTGGAACCGCTGCTCCTTACCAACATATTATTCTTTTTGTTGTAAAGAACAAAATTACTCGTCCATTATGCATACAAAAAGTTCTTTATATTAACGGTTCATTACCTGGAATTCGACAGCTTTCGGAAAAAGCCGAACACTCCCAAAATATCCACCTACTCAACCGCCGTCTTCGCCCTCTGGGGGTTCGCTAACGCGCTCCTTTCCTCCGATAGTTCCGCGCTAATTTAATTTGTTACGCCGAAATAAAAGACATTCAAATTACAGTTTAACAGCTGACCCTACTGGGTTCTCTTTCTTTTGCCCGAGACTTTCAAATGTTGTCGTGGACTGTGCACAAGCGCAGATTAATCCATCAGCGGGGGCCCCCCCGTCAGAGCGGAGCAGTTCGGGAACGCTGTGTGAATTCTCGTCCCGGCACTCACACACCCACCGGGCTCCCCGCAGCCACTCAGAGAGCCCCGCAGGAGAACCAGATTAAAAATGACAATCACCGTGTGTGTCGCCTCCCTTCGCAGGAAATGCAGGTGTCTTTGTTGAAAGATGCTCACGCTACAAAAGCTTCTAATTATCTGCAGTTATTTTGTCAGTTGCCGGCGTGACACAGCTCTCTTACCAGGCTTTCGCAGTCTGCGCCTTGTTTTTCGCGTATTTTGAGAAATTCTTAACGTCTTGGAAGATTGAGGCACGCGTTTGTTTTACTAAAGACGTCCCTGCATAAATACAGCGTGTTATTTTGCGTGATCTCAAGGTTTAGTAGGTTTTTAGGACATGTTTTGTACATTTAGATGCTATATACTTTTGATTATGCCAGATGACGTCTTTTAGCATGTAGCTCTGATTGGTTCATATCAAATAATTTATCATTTAAGCATAATCATAATCATAAGGAAAAAAGACTGTGGGTACTGCTTCTGTTCAGAGCAAATTATACTCTATTATGCTTAGATTGTTGCATACAGCGCAAAAGGTTTATCCTCGTCCATAAGTTAACAATGATTTAGAAAGCATGCATTAAATTGGTCCAATTTGAGAGTAAAGAATGTCACAACAATTTCTATTTCGGATAAATGCATTTCTTTTGGAGTCCGTTTATCAAAGAATTGTCAATTTTAATACTACTACTGTTTCCGAGCGCTAAATCATTATTTTAGGACGATAGCTGAAGGATAATGTGGAGTAATG